>NC_050574.1:120533409-120559975 GCF_011100635.1 Trichosurus vulpecula | reverse complement strand
TGCTTTATTTTGCCCAGAACCAGCCCTCCCCATGACTGCCCAGGATCCAGCTCCAAACCATGCTGCCTACTCTTACCCACAGCCATTGATACCACAAATCCATGATTTTGATTTTGACTTCAGTGTTCTTCCCACTACACTAAATTATATGGGATAGATAGGGGTAAATTTCCCTTCATTTGACAAAGTATTGTACTTGGATGATGAGTATTAGGGTTTGAAATGCAGGCTCTTTAATTTACTGTTTTGTGTGACCTGGGGCTAACCACTTCTCTTTCTTGTCTATAAAGTGAGAGCAAGGATTGTTTGGCAGCACAGATGCTGCATTTGGCATGGGGCAACCTAGACTCAAATCCAGCTCTCTAGGTTACTTCCTACCACTGGGACATTGGGTCGATGATGTTATGAACACTACCCTGACTACCTTCTGTGAAGATGCCCAAGCTAAAACAGCAGACAGCTAGCTACAAGATGAAGGATGCCAGAGGGGCCTCAGATTTCAAGAGCCAGTCAGTGGTGTGCCCAGTGGCTTTCAATAGGACAGTAAGTGGAGCTGAATTAAAGAGGGGCTACTTCTTTTTTCTTTCAAGCTATGAATGAAAGGGAGGGGGAAAGTTTATATGTATCCTGCTAAAGCTAAAATAACAACAAAAATTAAATGAAAACTAAGAGGTGGGGGGCCATTTGGGCAGACTACTGTTTATATTGTAAGTGATAGTCTCTGCATTGGATGTTTTTTGCTTAATTGTTTTACTCTGTCATGAGGAAAGTTTAGGTAGGAGTAGAGGGGGGAAATCACAGAATTTGAGAGTTGGAAGGGATCTCAGTAGCAACCTAGACATACCCACAAAATGACTGGGGTGTAAAGACAAAATGTATCAATAAAGCTTTTTTTCAAGAGTGCCTCATTAGGGCACTTATGGGGGTAGAGCCAAGATGGCAGAGTAGAGAAAACACTCAGCTGAGCTCTCCCAGCATTCCCCTCCAAACAACTTTAAAATAATGACTCAAATTGAATTCTGGAATGGCAGAGCTAACAAAAGGTCAGACTGAGACATTCTTCTAGCCCAAGACAACACAAGAAGTTGGAAAGAGATATCTTTGACATGGGGGCAGAGGATGGCCTGGATGAAACACGAGTGATGGGACTAGGTGTTGGTGACAGAACCAGCCGCCGCTTTTGGAGCTCTCAAGTCACAGATGTTAAGGAGAGCTGGCAACTGGTCAGAAAGAGATTACAGGGTACCCCTTTGTTAGCACTGGTCATAGTACCAGATGCTGTTTGGCAACTCCATTGCCTATACGCACTGCTGGGTCACAGTTCAAGGGTAGAGAGGAGCACTTTTGGTCAAGATGGAGCAGGGGCCCTGAGGAGCAGTATCAATCCCAAGGGGTCAGGGGCCCTTCCTGGTTAAAGACCAGAGTGCAGACCAGTAGAGCAGTGGCCACAATTCTCCCCAGATCACACCACCTTGGAAACACTAAAAACTTCCAACCCACCCAGAGCTACCTCTGAAAACAGCAATATGAAAGATCCTGAAGTTTGGGACAGTGCACTTTCCCCTCCATGTTGGGAACAGAGCCCAACTAAAAGTTCAAAATCAATAAAGACCCTGACCACAAAAAGTTACTATGGTGACAGAGAAGATAAAGACACAAACTCAGAAGAAGACAATGAAATAAAAACAGTTACAAGCAAAATCTTTAAGAAAAATGTGAATTGGACACAAGTCCAACAAGAATTCCTAGAAGAGCTAAAAAATTATTCTAAAAAACAGTAAGAGTGGTATAGGAAAAATTAGGTAAAGAAATGAGAGCAAAGGAAGAAAATTATGAAAGAAAGTTAACAGCATGGCAAAAGAAATGCAAAAAAAAATTACTGAAGAAAATAACAACTTAAAAAACGGAATTGGCCAAATGAAAAATATAAAAATCCACTTTAGAAAATAATTCTTTAAAAATTGGAATTGGACAAATGGAAGTTAATGACTCTGTGAGACATCAAGAAACAATAAAACAAAGTCAAAAGCATGAAAAAATAGGAGAAAATGCGAACTATCTCATTAAAAAAAACAATTGATCTGTGAAATAGATTGAGGAGAAATAACTTAAGAATTATTGGACTACCTGAAAGCTATGATCAAAAAAAGAGCCTAGACAACATCATTCAAGAAATTATCATGGTAAACTTCCCCAATATCATGGAACTAGAGGGTACAATAAAAATGGAAAGGATCCACCAGTCACTACCTGAAAGAGATGCCAAAATGAAGACACCCAAAAATATGATAGTTAAATTCCAGAGGTCCCAGGTCAACAAGAAAATACTTCAAGCAGCAAACCATTCAAATAGCATGGAGCCACAGTCAGGATTACACAAGATTTAGCAGCTATCATGTTAAAGGAGTGGAGTGCTTGGAATATGATATTATGGAAGGCAAAATAGCTGGGATTACAACCAAGAATAACCTACCCAGCAAAACTGAGTATAGTATTTCAAGGGAAAAAAATGAATATTTAATGAAATAGAGAACCTTCAAGCACTCCTGATCAAAACACCAGAGCTGAATATAAAATCTGATTTTCATATACAAGACTCAAGAGAAGCATCCAAAAATAAACATGAAAGAAAAATCATAAGGGATTCAATAAGACTAAACTGTTTACATTTCTTTATAAGATGATGATACATGTAACTTTGAACAATTTTCCTTAATAATTTATTGAAATACAGTGTCTAGACTTTTTTAAAAAAAATCATAACTTTCAGGTAGTCCATCAATTCTTTTTTTAAATTAATTAATTTTTAGTTTTTAACATTCACTTTCATAAGATTTTGGTTCCAAATTTTCTCCCCATTTCTTCCCCCACCCCCAAGATAGCATGTAATTTGATATAGGCTCTACATATGCATTCATATTGAACCTATTTTCACATTGATCATGTTGTAAAGACGAATTAGAACCAATGGGGAAAAATCATGAGAAAGAAAAAAACAAACAAAAAAAAGATAGCAGATAATATGGTTCAATCTGCATTCAGGCTCCATAGTTCTTTTCCTGGATGTGGACAGCATTTTCCATCATAAGTTCCTTGGAGCTGTCTTGGATCATTGCACTGCTAAGAAGAGATGTCTATCAAAATCATTGCACATTGTGGCTATTACTGTGTACAATGTTCTCCTGGTTCTGCTGACTTCACTCAGCATTAGTTCATTCAAGTCTTTCCAGATTTTTCTGGTCTGCCTATTCATCATTTCTTATAGCACAATAGTATTCCACTATATTCATATACCACAACTTGTTCAGCCATTCCCCAACTGATGGGCATCCCCTCAGTTTCCAATTCTTTGCCACCACAAAAAGAGCTGCTATAAGTATTTTTGCACATGTGAGTCCTTTCCCTATTTGTATGATCTCTTTGGGATACAGACCTATAAGTGGTATTGATGGGTTAAAGGGTATGCACATTTTTTGGGGGGTCGGGCAATTGGGGTTAAGTGATTTGCCCAAGGTCACACAGCTAATAAATGTGTCAAGTGTCTGAGGCTAGATTTGAACTCAGGTCCTCCTGACTCCAGGACTGGTGCTCTACTCACTGCACCACCTAGCTGCCCCTGGTATGCACATTTTTATAGCCCTTTGGTCATAGTTCCAAATTGCTCTCCAGAATGGTTGGATCAGTTCACAACTCCACTAACAATGCATCAGTGTTCCAATTTTCCCACATATTCTCCAACATTTATAGTTTTCCTGTTTTGTTACATTAGCCAATCTGATAGGTGTGCTGTTGTACTTCAGAGTTTTTTGATTTGCATTTCTCTAGTCAACGGGGATTTAGAGCATTTTTCACATGACTATAGATAGCTTAAGTTTCTTCATTTGAAAACTGCCTGTTCATATCCTTTGACCATTTATCAATTGGGGAATAACTTGTATTCTCATAAATTTGACTCAGTTCTCTATATATTTTAGAAATGAGGCCTTTATCAGAGACACTGGTTATAAAAATTCTTTTCCAGTTTTCTGCTTTCCTTCTAACCTTGGTTGCAACAACTGTGCAAAAAGTTTTCAATTTAATGTAATCAAAATTATCCATTTTGCATTTCATAATGTTCTCTCTTATTTGGTTATAAATTCTTCCATGCTTCATAAATCCGACAGGTAAACTATTCCTTGCTCTCCCAGTTTGCCCATAGTATCAGGCTTTATATTTAAATCATGTACCCATTTTGATTTTATCTTGGTATATGGTGTAAATGTTGGTCTATGCCTAGTTTCTACCATACTGTTTTCCAGTTTCCCCAATAGCTTTTGTCAGATAGTGAGTTCTTATCCCAGAAGCTGGAGTCTTTGGGTTTATCAAACAGTAGATTACTATAGTAATTGACTACTGTATCTGATGTACCTAACCAATTCCACTGATCCACCACTCTATTTTTTAGCCAGTACCAAGAAGTTTTGATGATTGCTCCTTTATGATACAATTTTAGATCTGGTATGGCTAGGCCACCTTCCCTAGCATTTCCTTTCATTAATTCGCTTGATATTCTGGAACTTTTGTTCTTCCAGATGAATTTTGCTATGATTTTTTCTAGCTTTATAAAATAATTTTTGGTAGTTTGATTGGTAAGGCACTGAGTAAGTAAATTAATTTAGGTAGAATTGTAATTTTTATTATATCAGCTCAGCCTACCCATGAGCAACTGATGTTTTTCTAATTATTTAGATTTGACTTTATTTGTGTGAAAAGTGTTTTTTCTAATTGTGTTCATATAGTTACTGGGTTTGTTTTGGCAGATAGATTCCCAAATGTTTTATAATGTCTACAATAACTTTAAATGCAATTTTTCTTTCTACCTCTTGCTGTTGAGCTTTGTTAGTAATACACAGAAATGCCAGTGATTTATGTGGGTTTATTTTATATCCTTCAACTTTGCTAAAGTTGTTTATTATTTCAAGTAGTTTTTTACTTGATGCTCTAGGATTCTCTAAGTATATCATCATATCATCTGAAAAGACTGATAATTTAGTTTCTTCTTTGCCTATTCTAATTCTTTCAATTTCTTTTTCTCTTCTCATTGCTAAAGCTAACATTTCTAGTACCATATTGAATAAGAGTGGTGATAATAGACATCCTTGTTTCATTCCTGATCTTATTGGATCTAGTTTATCCCCATTACATATAATGCTTGGCTGATGGTTTTAGGTAGATGCTACTTATCTTTTTAATAAAGACTCCATTTATTCCTATGCTCTCTAGTGTTTTTAATAGGAATGGGTATTATATTTTGTCAAAACCTTTTTCTACAGCTTATTGAAATAATCATATGGAAGTTTTGTTGTTGATATAGTAAATTATGCTGATAGTTTTCCTAATATTGAACCAGCC
This sequence comes from Trichosurus vulpecula, assembly GCF_011100635.1. Taxonomy (NCBI): domain Eukaryota; kingdom Metazoa; phylum Chordata; class Mammalia; order Diprotodontia; family Phalangeridae; genus Trichosurus; species Trichosurus vulpecula. Next base: position 120,554,584 of record NC_050574.1, on the reverse strand, counting down.
AGCCCTGCATTCCTGGTATAAATCCTACCTGGTAATAGTGTACTAATCCCGTGATAAGTTGCTGTAATATTTTTGCTAATATTTTATTTAAATTTTTTGCATCTATATTCATTAGAAAGATTGATCTACATTTTTCTTTCTTTGTTTTGACTCTTCCTGGTTTAGGTATCAGTTCCTTATTTGTATCATAAAAATAATTTGGTAGGACTCCTTTTTTTGCCAATTTCCCAAATAGTCTATACAGTATTGGAATTAATTGTTCTTTAAATGTTTGATAGAATTAGCTTATAAATTCATCTGGCCCTGGAGATTTTTTCCTAGGGAGTTCATTGATGGCTTGCTCAATTTCTTTTTCTGAAGTGAGGTTATTTAAGTATTTTATTTCCTCTTCTGTCAATCTGGGAAATTTATATTTTGTAAATATTCATCCATTTCACTAAAATTGTCAAATTTATTGCATATAGTTGGGCAAAATAATTCCTAATTATTGTTTTAATTTCTTCTTCATTGGAGGTGAATTCACCCTTTTCATTTTTGATACTGGTAATTTGGTTTCCTTCTTTCTTTTTTTAAATCAAATTAACCAAAGGTTTATCTATTTTTATTGTTGTTGTTGTTTTTTACAAAACCAGCTCTTAGTTTTATTTATTAGTTCAGTAGTTTTCTTACTTTCAATTTTATTAATGTCTCCTTTAGCTTTCAGTATTTCTAATTTGGTATTTAATTGGGGATTTTTAATTTGTTCTTTTTCTAGCTTTTGTAGTTGCATGCCCAATTCACTCATCTCCTCTTTCTTTATTTTATTCATGTAAGCATTTAGAGATATAAAACTTCCTCTAAGAACCACTTTCACTGCATCCCATAAGTTCTGGCATGTTGTCTCATTATTGTCATTCTCTTGTATGAAGTTATTGATTGTTTCTATGATTTGTTCTTTGACCCACTCATTCTTTAGGACTAGATTATTTCATTTCCAATTAATTTTTAATCTATCTTTCCATAGCCCTTTCTTACATATAATTTTTGTTGCATCATGATCTGTAAAAGATGCATTTAATATTTCTGCCTCTCTGAATTGAATTATGAGGTTTTTACCCTAGTCCATGGTCAATTTTTGTGTAGGTGCCATGTGCTGCTGAGAAAAAGGTATATTCCTTTCTATCCCCATTCAATTTTCTCTAGAGGTCTACCATATCTAACTTTTCTAAAATTATATTCACCTCCTTAACTTCTTTCTTGTTTATTTTGTGGTTAGATTTATCTAATTAAGAGAGGGGGAGGTTGAGGTCCCCCACTAGTATAGTTTTGCTGTCTATTTCTTCCTGTAACTCCCTTAACTTCTCTAAGAATTTGGAATCTGTACCACTTGGCGCATATATATTTAATAATGATGTTACTTCTTTGTCTATGGTGCCTTTTAGCAGGATGTAGTTTCTTTCCTTATCTCTTTAACTAGATTTTTGCTTTTGCTTTGTCTGAGATCAGGATTGCTACCCCTGCTTTTTTTTTACTTCAGCTGAAGCATAATATATTCTACTCTAGCCTTTTACCTTTACACTATGTGTATCCCTCTGCTTCAAATGTATTTCTTGTAAACAACATATTGTAGGAGTATGATTTTTAATCAATTCTGCTATCCACTTCTGTTTTATGAGAGAGTTCATCCCATTCACATTCACAGTTAGGATTACTATCTGTGTCTTTCTCTCCATGCTATTCCTATCCCCCTACCCCGTTTAAGCTTTTCTTTCTCCCTTCTCCCTTTCCCTCTTCACTAGAGTTTTGCTTTTGACCACCACCTCCCTCAATCTGCCCTCCCTTCTATCCACACCCCCTTTCTTTCCCCTTTCCTCTCCTAATGCCTATAGGGCAAGTTAGATTTCTACACCTAACTATGTTATTCTCTCCTTGAGCCAAATCTGATGAGTAAAGTTCAAACAATGCTCATTTCCCTCTACTGTAACATGTCTTTGTGCCTCCTCACGTGATGTAATTTACCCTTTTCTGCCTCTTTTCCTCTTCTCCCATTACAATCCTTTTTCCACCACTTAATTAGGTTTTTTATCATCACATCAAAGTCACCTTAAACCCACCCCCTCTGCCTCTATATATCCCTTCTAAATGTCATAATAAAGCTACAGTTTTCAAGGGTTACACGTATCATCTTCCCATGTAGGGATATAAACAGTTTGCCCTTATTGAATAATATGTGGTTTTTCCTTCCCTGTTTACTTTTTTACGCCTCTCTTGAGTACTGTATTTGAAGATCAAAGTCTGGAAGTTCCCTATTTCATTGAATGCCCATCTCCTCCCCTGAAAGATTATGCTCAATTTCACTGGGTAGTTGATCCTTGGTTGTAATTCAAGCTCCTTTGCCTTATGGAATATTATATTCCAAGCCTTTCCTTCTTTTAATGTAGAAGCTACAAGGTCCTGCGTAATTCTGGCTGTGGCTTCACAATAATTATTTCTTTCTGGCTGCTTGTAGTATTTTCTCCTTGACCTGATAATTATAATTCTGTAATTTGGCTACAATATTACTTGACATTTTCAATTTGGGACCTCTTTTAGGAGCTGTCGGATGGATTCTTGCGATGGCGATTTTACCCTCTGGTTCTAGGATCTCAGGGAAATTTTCCTTGATTTCTTGGAAAATGCTGTCCAGGTTCTTTTTCTCATCGTGGCTTTCAGGTAGACCAATAATTCTTAAATTGTGTCTCTTGTATCTATTTTCCAGGTGAGTTGTTTTTCCTATGAGGTATTTTATGTTTTCTTCTATTTTTTCATTTTTTAAATTTTGTTTGACTGATTCTTGATGTCTCATAGAGTCATTAGCTTCTACTTGCCCAATTCTAATTTTTAACAAATTGTTTTCTTCAGCTAGCTTTTGTACCTCCCTTTCCATTTGGCCAATTACACTTTTTAAGGAATTGCTTTCTTCAGTGTACTTTTCTTTCTATTTTGTCAATTCTATTTCTAAAGGAATTGTTCCATTTTCTCCTACCTCTCTTATTCGACTTTTAAAATCTTTCTTGAGCTCTTCCAAGAAGCCTTTTGGGTCTCGAGACCTGTTTCTATTCCCCTTTGAGGTTTCCAATGTGGGTACATTGACCATGTTGTCCTCTCCTGAATTTGTGTTTTGATCTTCCCTGTCACCAAGGTACTTCTCTGGTCATTGGTTTTCATTGTTGTTGTTTTCCGCTTTGTTTCTGGCTTTCAAAGTTGATCCTTGCTTCTGGGGCACAGGGGGCACTGTCCCCAGGCTTCTTGTGTTGGGGACTATGGGCCTCGTTACTGGGGTCTCAGGCACTGGCAGCCTACCTGATGCTGAGCTGGAGTTGGTGGTGGTGGCTGGTGTGTGCTTGGTGTTGGCACTTGCCTGCTCCACCACCCTGGAGCTCAGGATCTCTCACTAGTTTGCTGTGGTGGGGCTTGCTGGGATGCCTCCTGTCTTATACTGGTCTCCTTCAGCCACAGCAAGAAGATTTCCCTTAATTCCATAGGCTTCCAGTCTAAAAGACTGCTGAACCTTGGGCTCCACTATTTCAGGATTTTTCTTGGGGCAATATTCTCTGGGTTTTTCATGGTCAATAAGGGAGGGTGAGAGTGATTTATTGTTTACTCTACATCTTGGATCCTGGAAGTCAAAATAGGTGACTTTCACACATTCCATCTATGGGCTGATAGCTCCAAGAGCAGCAGCAGCAGCTGCTGCTGCCCTTGTGGCTGCCAACTCCCAAGGCCCACTCCTGGTTTGCTGGGGTTGGGGCTGTATTGGTATACTCTGTGCTGGGACTGTGCTTCTCTCTCACCCAGTTTCAACAGACCCCTTCCGCTGTTAACAAAACACACGCTTGAGACAGAGAGACACACATAGAATTAAAATAAGGGGCTGGAATAGTAAAAAAAAAAAAAAGCAGGGGTAGTGGCACCAGCAGCCGCGGGGCCAGATCACCAGAGAGTGAAAAGGATGCTGCAGAGAGTGTAAAGAGTACACAGGCCAGGCGAAAGACTACAGCACAGTTCCATTTATTAAGCTGAAGAAAAGGGCTTATACACCTTCTTAGGCAAGCAGATCAACGAGTTCACGTGTGAGACATTTGTTACACTGCATGACTTCCTCATGCTTTGTTCCCCTTTTTGCCATAATAATATTGTGTTAACAGCCTACAGGTGGTGTTTAGCATGTGTGTGCCCGTGGGGGTTTTGGAGAGAGCACATGTGTGCCAAGGGAGCTTTGGAGAGAGCACGTGCTGCCGAGGCGGGGTTTGGAGACCCCATGTGCTGAGTTATCAGACCGAGGGCAAGAACAGGCTTCAGGGAAAACCTGGCCTGTATCTTATACCAGAATGGACTTTCTCAGAGCTGGCCCTCTACAGGGTAGCAGTCAGGATCTCAGACAAAGCAAAAGCAAAAATAGGCATAATTAAAAGAGATAAGCAGGGAAACTATATCTTGCCAAAAAGCACCATAGACAATGAAGTAATATTAATTCTAAACATATATGCATCAAATGGCATAGCATCCAAATTCTTACAGGAAGAGTTAAATGAATTACAGTTAAATGAAAAGGATAGTAAAATTATACCACTGAGGGACATCAACTTTCTTGTCTCAGAGCTAGATAAATCTAAACATAAAGTAAATAAGAGAGAAATTAAGAGATGAATGAATCTTAGAAAAGTTAGATATGATAGTCCTCTGGAAAAAACAGAATGGGACTACAAAGTAGTATATCTTTTTTTCCAGCTGTACATTGCACCTTCACAAATTGACCATATATTAAGGCATAAAAACCTCAGAACAAATGCAAAAAAGCAAAGATGTTAAATGCACCCTTTTCAGACCATAATATGCTAAAATTATATTCAATGAAGGGCCATGGAGGCATAAATCAAAATTATTTGGAAACAAACTAATCTAATCCTAAAGAATGAGCAATTCAAAGAAATGGAAGAAAACAGAGAAGGGGAAAGGCAAATGATCTCTTCAAGAATATTAGAGACATCAAGGGAACGTTTGGTGTAAAATGGACACGATAAAAGACAAATATAGTAAGGACTTAACAGAAGTAGAAGAGACTAAGAAGAGATAGCAAGAAGATACAGAAGAACTATACAAGAAAGATCTTAACATCACCTATAACCATGATGGTGTGTGGTTATCAATCTAGAGCCAGATGTCCTGAGAAATGAAGTCAAGCTGGCCTTAGAAATCATTGCTAACAACAAGGCCAGTAGAGGTAATAGAATTCCAGCTGAGTTATTTAAAATCCTAAAAGATAATCCTGTTAAATTGCTGCATTCAGTATGCTCGCAAATTTGGAAAACTCAACACTGGCCACTGGATTGGAAAAGATCAGTTTATGTCCTAATCCTAAAGAAGGACAGTGCCAAGAAATGTGCAAAGTACCACACAATTGCGCTCATTTCACACACCAGCAAGGCTATGCTTAAGATTTTGCAAGCTAGGCTTCAACAATATGTGAACTGAGAATTACCAGAAGAACAGGCTGGTTTTCAAAGAGGCAAGAGAGTTCCAGAAAAATACCTACTTCTGCTTCATTGACTATACTAAAGTCTTCGACTGTGTGGATCATAATAAAATGTGGTAAGTTCTCAAAGAGATGGAAGTACTAGATCATCTTACTTGTCTCCTGAGAAACCTGTATGTGGATCAAAAAGCAACAGTTAGAACCAAACATGGAACAACTGATTGGTTTAAGGTTGGAAAAGGAGTATAACAAAGCTTAATATTGTCACCTTATTTATTTAACTTATATGCAGGATACATCATGCAAATGCCAGGCTAGATGAGTCATAAGCCAGAATTAAGGTTGCCAGAGGAAATATTAACAATCTCAGATATGCAGACAATACCACCCTGATAGCAGAAAGTGAAGAAGAATTAAGAAGCTTCTTGATGAGAGTAAAAGAGGAATATGTAAAGGATGGCTTGGAGCTTAATTAAAAAAACAACTAAGAACATGGCAACTGGTTCCATCACATGCTGGCAAATACAAGGAAAAGAAATGGAAGCAGTGTCAGATTTTATATTCTTGGACTCAAAGATCACTGCAGATGGTGACTGTAGCCATTAAATTAAGACACTTGCTACTTGGAAGGAAAGCGGTGGCAAATCTGAACAGCATATTAAAAAGCAGAGACATCACCTTGCCAACAAAGATCTGCATAGTTAAAGCTATGGTTTTTCCAGTAGTAAATATATGGCTGTGAGAATTGGACTTTAAGGAAAGCTGAGCACAGCAGAATCGATGCTTTCAAATTATGGGGCTGGAGAAGACTTTTGAGAGTTCCTTGGACAGCAAGGAGGTCAGATTAGTCAATACTTAAAGAAATTAATTCAGACTATTCATTGGAAGGACAAACACTGAATCTGAAGCTTAAATACTTTGGCCACATAATGAGAAGACAGGACTCATTGGGGGAAAAAACAAACCAACCCTGATGTTGGGAAAGATTAAAAGAAAAAGGAGAAGGGAATGGCAGAGGATGAAATGGATAGTGTTACAGAAGCAATGAAGATGACTTTAGACAGATTCTGAGAGATAGTGGAGGAGAGAAGTGCTTGGCATGCTGTAGTTCATGAGGTCACAAAGAGTTGGACATGACTGAACAACAAAAGAATGAGTGGGTCAAAGAACAAATCACAGAAAATAAATAATTTCCTTAAAGAGAATGACAACAATGAGACAACATACCAAAATTTATGGGATGCAGCCAAAACAGTACTTAAGGGAAATTTTATATCTCTAAATATATGTCAGTAAAAGAGAAAAAGAACAGATCAATGAATTCGTCATGCAACTTAAAAAATAGTGAAAAAGAACAAATTAAAATCCCTAAACACCAAAATGGAAATACAGAAATTCAAATAAGAGATTAATAAAATTTGAAGTAAAAAAAATTTGAAATAATAAATACATCAAAAGCCTCTGAGAAAAATATGAATTGGTCTCAGGCCATGGAAGACCTTAAAAAAGGATTTGGAAAAGCATGTAAGAGAAGTGGAGGAAAAATTGGGAAGAGAAATGAGAATGATGCAAGAAAACCATGAAAAACAAGTCAGTGACTTGCTAAAGGAGACTCAAAAAAATATTGAAGAAAATAACACCTTAAAGAATAGACTAACCCAAATGGCAAAAGAGCTCCAAAAAGCCAATGAGAAGAATGCTTTGAAAGGCAGAATTAACCAAATAGAAAAAGAAGTCCAAAAGACCACTGAAGAAAATACCACCTTAAAAATCAGATTGGAGCAAGTGGAAGCTAGCAACTTGATGAGAAATCAACATATTATAAAACAGAACCAAAAGAATGAAAAAATGGAAGACAACGTGAAATATCTCACTGGAAAAACCACCGACCTAGAGAATAGATCCAGGAGAGATTATTTAAAAATTATTGGACTACCTGAAAGCCATGATCAAAAAAAGAGCCTAGATATCATCTTTCAAGAAATTATCAAGGAAAACTGCCCTGATATTCTAGAACCAGAGGGTAAAATAGAAATTGAAAGAATCCACCAATTGCTTCTTGAAAAAGATCCCAAAAAGAAAACTCCTAGGAATATTGTTGCCAAATTCCAGAGTTTCCAGGTCAAGGAGAAAATACTGCAAGCAGCCAGAAAGAAACAATTTGAATATTGTGGGAACAAAATCAGAATAATACAAGATCTAGCAGCTTCTACATTAAGGGATCAAAGGGCTTGGAATATGATATTCCAGAGGTCAAAGGAGCTAGGATTAAAACCAAGAATCACCTACCCAGCAAGTATATGTTCCAAGGCAAAATATGGATTTTCAACAAAATAGAGGACTTTCAAGATTTCTCAGTGAGAAGACCAGAGCTGAATAGAAAATTTGACTTTCAAATACAAGAATCAAGAGAAGCATGAAAAGGTAAACAAGAAAGAGAAATCATAAGGGACTTACTAAAGTTGAACTGTTTTGTTTCCATTCCTACATGGAAAGATGACATGTGTAATTAATGAGACCTTTCTCAGTAGTAGGGTAGTCGAAGGGAATATATATATATTTATACATATATATATATATATATATATATATAGACAGAGGGTACAGGATGAGTTGAATATGAAGGGATGATATCTAAAAAAAATTAAATTAAATTAAGGGATGACAGAGGAGTATATTGAGGGAGAAAGGGAGAGATAGAATGGGGTAAATTATCTTGCATAAAAGTGGCAAGAAAAAGCAGTTCTATTGGAAGGGAGGATGGGGCAGGTGAGGGGGAATGAGTGAATCTTGCTCCCATCGGATTTGACTTGAGGAGGGAATAACACACACACTCAATTGGGTATCTTACCCCACAGGAAAGTAGGGGCAAGGGCATAAAAAAGAGGGGACAACAGAAGGGAGGGCAAATTGGGGGAGGAGGTAATCAAAAGCAAACATTTTTGAAAAGGGACGGGGTCAAGGGAGAAAATTGAAAAGGGGACAGGGTGAGATGGAGTGAAATATAGTTAGTCTTTCACAACATGAGTATTGTGGAAGTGTTTTGCATAATGATACATGTGTGGCCTATGTTGAATTGCTTGCCTTCTCAGGGAGGGTGGGTGGGGAGGGAAGAGAGGAGAGAATTTGAAACTCAAAGTTTTAAAAGCAGATGCTCAAAAAAAGAGTTGTTTTTGCATGCAACTGGGAAATAAGATATACAGGCAATGGGGCATAGAAATCTATCTTGCCCTACAAGAAAGTAAGGGGAAAGGGAATGGGGGGTGGGGGAAGTCGAGTGACAGAAGGGAGGGCTGACTGGGGAATGGGGCAATCAGAAAATATGCCATCTTGGAGTGGGGAGGGAGGGTAGAAATGGGAAGAAAATTTGTAACTCAAAATCTTGTGGAAATTAATGCTGAAAACTAGAAGATATTAAATAACAAAATATGGCATTAAAAATAAATAAAACTAGGAGCTGGTTTTATAAACAACAACAACAACAAAATACTTAAACTATTGGTTAAATTGATTTTAAAAAGGAAAGAATCAAACCAAATTACCAGTATGAAAAGTGAAAAGGGTGAATGCACCAATGCACCAATGATGATGGAATTAATTATTAGGAGTTATTTTGCTTAATTACATGTCAATAAAACTGACAATCTAAATGAAATGGATGAATATTTACAAAAATACAAACTGCATATATTAACAAAAGAGGAAATAGAATACTTAAATAACCCTATCCTAGAAAAAAGAAATTGAACAAGGTATCAATGAGCTCCCTAAGAAAAATTCCCAGGACCACATAGGTTACAAATGAATTTTGCCAAATATTTAAGGAACAATTAATCCCAATACTATATGAACTATTTGAAAAAAGAGGTAAAGAAGGAGTCCTACTAAATTACTTTAATGACACAAATATGGTTTTGATACCTAAACCAAGGAGAGCAAAAACAGAGAAAGAAAACTATCAACCAATTTCCTTAATGGATATCAATGCAAAAATTTTAAACAAAATATAAGCAAGAAGATTACAGCAATAAACGACCAGGTGGGATTTATACCAGGAATGCAGGGCTGGTTCAATATTATGAAAACTTTATTGACCATATCAATAACAAAAACAAAAACCATATGATTGTATCAATAGATTCAGAAAAAGCTTTTTGACAAAATATAGCACCCATTCTTATTAAAAACACTAGAAAGCATAGGAATCAATGTAGCCTTTCTTAAAATAGTAAAGTACTGTCTATCTAAAACCAAGAGTAAGCAGTATCTGTAATGGGGGTGCACTTGAAGCCTTTCTAATAAGATCAGAGAATCAAGCAAGGATGTCCATTATCACCACTATTATTCAATATTGTACTAGAAATGCTAGTAATAAGACAATAAAATGCTATAGCAATAAGACAAGAAAAAAGAAATTGAAGGAATAAAAATGAGGAAACAAAACTATTACTTTTTGTAGATGATATGATGGCATACTTAGAGAACTCTAGAAAATCAACTAAAAAACTACATGATATAATGAACAACTTTAGCAAAATTGGAAGATATAAAATAAACCCTCATAAATCATCAGCATTTCTATATAGTACCAATAAAGTCCATTAGGAAGAGATAGAGAAATTCCATTTAAAATAACTATAGACAGTACAAAATACTGAGGAGTCTACTTGCCAAGACAAAGATTATATGAACACAATTACAAAACACTTTTCACACAAATAAAGATAGATCCAAGCTATTGGAGAAATATCAATTGCTCATGGGTAGGCTGAGCCAATGTAATAAAAATGATAATTCTACCTGTTCAGTATCATACCAATCAAGTGACCAAAGAATTATTTTATAGAGCTAGAAAAAAATTATAACAAAATTCATTTGGAAGAATAAAAGGTAAAAAATATCAAGGGAATCAATGAAAAAAATGTTAAGGAAGGCAGTCTAGGAGTTCCAGATTTCAAAATATACTATAAAGTGGTAATCAGAATAATCTGGTACTGGCTAAAAAATAGTGGTAGAAATAAGACTAGGTACAATGCACAGTAGTAAATGGCCATAGTAATCTAGTGTTTGATAAACCCAAAGACCCAAGCTTTTTGGACAAGAACTGAACATTTGAGAAAAATTACTAGAAAAACTGGAAAGCAGTTTAACTAGCTGCTAAAACTACAGCTGTAGTTTAACTACAGCTAAAAACTAGCTGTAAATGAGTATCTCACACTGTATACCAAGATAAGGTCAAAATGGACAAATGATTTAGCCATATACAGTGATATCACAAGTAAACTAGGGGAGCATGGAAAAATGTACTTGTCAGATTTATGGATAAAAGAATAGATGGGATTGTGGCAAGTAAAATATATAATTTTGATTACATAAAATTAAAAAGTTTTTGCACAAACAAAACTAATTCATCCAAAATTAGAAGGAAAACATGAAAGCGGGAAAAATTTTGCAGTAGGTTTCTCTAATAAAAGCCTCACTTCTCAAAAATATAGAGAACTGAGACAAATTTAAAAATAAGAGCCATTCTGCAGTTGATAAATGGTCAAAGCATATAACCAGGCAGTTTTCGGTAGAAATTAAAGCTATTGATAGTCACATGAAAAAAAATGCTCTAAATCACTACTCATTATAGAAATACAAATTAAAACAACCCTGAGGTGCCATGTCACACCTTCAGATTGGCTAATCGACAAAAAAAGACAAATGCTAGAGGGGATATAGAAAAATTAGGACATGAATGTATTGTTGGTAGTTGTGAATTCATCCAACCATTCTGGAGATCAATTTGGAACTATGCCCAAAGATCTATAAAACTTTGATCCAGTAATACTGCTACTAGATCTGTAACCAAAAAGCATCAAAGAAAAAGGAAAGGGACCTATTTATATTTATATTAGCTCTTTTTGTGGTGGCAAAGAATTGGAAATTGAGGGGATACCCATCAATTGGGGGATGGTTGAACAAATTGTGGCATATGATTGTGATGGAAATTTTTCAGTTGTTTCTGACTTTTCATGACCCCATTTGGGTTTTCTTAGCAGGGATACTAGAATGGCTTGCCATTTCCTTCTCCAATTCATTTTACAGGTAAGAAACTGAGGCAAAGAGGGTTAAGTGACTTGCCTAGGGTCACACAGCTAGTAAGTGTCTGAGGCCAGATTTGAACTCAGGAAAATGAGTCTTTCTGACTCTAGGACCATCACTCTATCCATTGCATCATCAAGCTGCCTCTGTGATGGAATATTATTGTGGTATAAGGAATGATGAGTAGGATGGTTTCAGAAAAACCTAGGAAGACATATATGAATTCATGCAAAGTGAAGTGAGAAGAACCAGAAAAACACTGTACACAGTGACAGTAATATTGTAACAATGATCAACTGTAATGGACTTAGCCATTCTAATCAAGACAATGATCCAAGACCATTCCAAAAGACCCATGATGAAAAAAATGCTATCCACCTCCAGAGAGAGAACTGATAAACTCTGAAAACAAATTGAAGCATATTTTAAAAAAAAACAACAACTATTTTTATGATTTTGTTTGTTTTCTTCTGCAACATGGCTAATGTAGAAATGTTTTGCATGACCTCACATGTATAATCAAAATCAAGTTGCTTGCCTTCTCAAGGGAGGGGTAGGGATAGAAGAGAGTGATAGAATTTGGAGCTGGAAATTTAAAAAAAATGATCGTTAAATTATTTCACATAAAGTTAGGAAACATTTAACGAAATAATTTTAAAAATAAAGAATAGTGAGAACAAGTTATGGCATATGAATATGATGAAATCTTATTTTTCTGTAAGAAATGATGAAAGGGATGGTTTCACTGCAACCTGGGAAGACTTGTATGAACTGATGCAGAGTGAAAAGAGAAGAGCAATTTAATAAAAACATTGTAAAGACAAACAACTTTGTAAAACTTCAGAACCTTGCTCAACGCAGTGCAGTGCTCCAGAAGACCAATGATGAAGCATGCTATCCACTTCCTAAGAGAGAAGTGATGGGCTCTCTTTGTAGAATGAGACATATATTTTTGTGTGAATCTGTGCATATTTGTTATAAGAGGAATTTCCCCCATGTGAGAGGGAAAGATTTTTGTTAATTAAAAAAATTAATTTAAAGAAGATTAGTGACAAAGGAACCAAATTATTCCCAGATCACTGTTTTCATTAATATCGTGCCCTATAAGTTTACTTTTTATTTCTATAAGGGGGAGAGAGAGGGATTGGAAAGTCGCTGGGCATGCCCACTGGAACCTTGCAAACTGGTCCCCAGGAATCGGTGTTATATCCAAGGTGATTGGCTGGTTGGGCCTCAGGAGTATGGACTTTTTTCTTTGGAGACTTCCTTTTTGTCTTCCTCTGTTCAGAATATAAAGCAGCACTCTGTGTGTGGGTGTGTGTGAGGCAGGAAGAGAGAGAGAGAGAGAGAGAGAGAGAGAGAGAGAGAGAGAGAGAGAGAGAGAGAGAGAGAGAGAGAGATGGAGTTGAGAGAGTGAGAGAGGCAGGGCTGTGAAGTTGGATAGTCCCCACTCCCAGGAATTAATCAGTCAATAAGCATTCATTAAACACCTACTATGTGCCAGGCACTATAGATAAAAGAATTTCCTAATTTCTCCTCTTGGAATCCTGCAAACACATGCAACATCATCAATCACATCATCACCACAGCGAATTTTAATATGTACTATTATAATATAATAATTATATTATTACCACAGTACCATAATTAGAGCATATTTAATTATTAATAACATAATATATTATTAATACAGTATTAGTATTAACTAACTTTTAATATAGTACCTTAAGGTGTGCAAATCACTTTACATATATTATCTCATTTGATCTGCACAATGATCCTGTAAGGTAGGCACTATAAGTTTATCCGTCTTACAGATGAGGAAATGGAGACCGATGGCGGCTAAGCAACATGCCCAAGTCACACAACTACTGTGTACCTAAGGTAGCATTATGAAATCAAGTCCATTTTGACATCAAGTTAGGCCCTTTATCCAGTCAGTAGCAAATGGCAGAAACAAACACGTTCATACTGAAACACGGGTCCCAGCCTTGGAGGCTGCCTCAAGTTCAAGAGTTCTCAGTTCAAATGTCTGGCCACCAGCCTTCTATGGGGAGGAGATCTTATCCACAGCTGCTTCTTTAGAGAGAAGAAGAGTAATCAAGGTGGTGTCTCCCTGCAGCCAGGACAAAACCTACATCATGTTGGGTGCGGAGGGTGCCCAGAGACTTTGTGGGCTTTGTCAATACCTCCCTCCCATTATTGTGAGTTGCCTGGTCAGTGCACATCCACTGGGAAGAGGATGGCTAGCTAAACAATACTGAAAGTGTGGTTACCTTTTGGGGGAATCTAACTACAGGGTGGAATGAGCCTCACTGTGTGGAGGAGGGGGACTGTATAGAAGGGACTCCCCAGAATGTCAGTTACTCCCATAGCAACCCCCAAGTTCAATTCCCATTTGGGGAGAACAGATGAGTTGTCTGCATGCTTGATATATTTTCTTCATTTATGGGCTTCTGTGACTTTTTTTTTTTTGCATCTTCCTGTGGGGTAAAATAAATGTCCCATACCTCATATTATTATCTTGAGTGCTTTTAGGTTAGCTGGTGACCCTGTTGCACCCCTCTGGGGAAACCCTGACATAAGCTATCTCGTGGGTATATTTAGAAGATTTTCTGGGAATAATTCCAGGTGAGGGCAGTGAATCAAAGAGAGATAAAGATCCTTTGGGGAACCAACTTCCCCCCACCCCACCCCACCTCCTTGCCCACATCCCCAATCAAATCTGCTCCATGGGAGTCCATAATCTGGGGGGAGGGGCTTGGACCATGTTTCATATATACTATACTTCAATGACTGGGTCTGTGACTTCTTTGGGATGGGGAACTTCCAGGTGAGGAAAATCCCTCTACCAATGTAGATTAGTACTTTCTCTTTAAGAGTTTTAGAGTTGCCTAGAGCAATTTTCAAATAGAACGGCTCCTGGGCCACCTATTAACTTAGAAAACCACACATTAATAATAACCGTGTTGTATTGTATTTTTACTTATTTTGTTAAATAATTTCCAGTTACATTTCAATTTGATTCTGGCAGTTTTGCTGGCTGTGAGTTTGACATCTCTAGCCTAGAGCACTAATTAATCAATCAGTAAAAATTTATTAAGCACCTACCAGGTTCGAGACATTGTGCTAAGCACTGGGTATACAAAAAGGTAAAAGACAGTCACTGCCCTCAAGGAGCTTACACTCTAACGGGGAGGCAACAAACAGACAAACATATACAAACAAGCTCTATAAAGGATAATAATTAATTAAGAAGAGGGAAGATACTAGAATTAAGAGGGAGTGGGAAAGGAATTTTAGATGATATTTAAAAGAAGCAAGGGTAGACGGTAAGCATACTAAGAAGCATCTTTGGGTTGTTGTCGCTCATCCTTCGTTCTGGAATAGGACCAATAATATCACAAGGGTGATGGTGTGAATTAGATTTAAATGAGGAAAAGCTGCAAAGTCGTCAGCCTCACTCTCCAGTGGCAAGACAAGCGACTCTTTCAAGGTCACAGAGCCAGGAGGTGTCAGAGGCGAGATGGCTCTCTATCCACTGCACCACGCTCTCCTTTCTAAACAGCATGTCTTTAAAACTTCTGTAATCACATGCATAGGAGTACTGACACAGTATGGATCGCTACTCCTCCATATTCTCAGGAAATGGTTTCAGGTGTTGCTGGGCCTCCACAAAAAGGGGAGATGTTAATGATATTCGAACCACCTATCTTTCTAAGTTTTTTGAAAAAAAAAAAGCACTACAAAATTGTGAATTGTTATTCTTTGCTAAGGCTGGTCTTTGCATGACACAGTGCATCTCTCAGCCTATACATAAAACCTTCCTAGTTTCTTAGTATTGGCAATCAGTAGAGTGTAAGCACCTTAAAGGCAGAGATTGTTTTGTCTTCACTTCCCTAGTCTGACACAGTGCCGCACTTAGTAGGGGCTTAAGAGATGCTTGCCAAATGAATGAATGAATGTTTATACACAAACTGCGTAAATTGGAGCTAACCTCAGTGGGAAGGCACCAGCACTGAGGGGCTTTGAAAGGCTTCTTGCAAAAGGTGAGATTTGACCTGAGACTTAAAGAAAGCCAGGTCTGAGATGAGGAGGAAGAGCATTCCAGGCACTGGAGACAGGCAGTGAAAATGGAGAGTCTTGGATGATGAATATAAGGAGACTAGTATCACTGGATCGCAAAGTGTATGGGAGATGTGTAAAATGTAAAGGAGATTGGAAGGCTAGCGAGGGATCAGGTTATGAAGAGTTTTAAAAATCAAACAGAGGATTTTATATTTGATCCTGGAGGTAACAGAGAGTCACTGGGATTTAGTCTGTGTTCCTAAGGTCTTCCTCAGTTTTAATATTCTGTGCTCCAAGGTTCCTCCCAGTTCTAACATTCTATGTTCTAAGTTCCCTTCTATCTCTAACATGTCTTGTTCTCCAGTCTCTTCCACTTTCCAGCAATAACATCCTATTTTCTGTGTTCTAACAAAATATGGGCTAAGGTCCCTTCCAGCTCTATTATTTTGTGTTCTAAAGACACCTTCATTTCTAACATTCTGTGGTCCCTTCCAGTAATGCCATTCTATGAGCAAAGTTCCCTTCTAGCTTGAACATCATATGTTCTGAGGCCATTTCAACTCTAATATACTGCTAGGATCTTATTTTACCCTGCAGTTTGGGGGGATTTTTTTTTTACAGTGCCATTGTTTTGTATGTGGATAATTCCTACCAAACAGGGTCAAACCCCCAAAGGAAGAAAGTGTATAATTAAGTTCAGATGTCTCAGTTCAAACTCAGTGCTTGCAGAGGGGAAAAAGTGAGGCCAGATTTTTGGTGCTAATTACAGGGGAGCTGTGTTGCTCTAAGAAAAATTCCTGTTCTTTTCCTTTCCCTCCCAGGCCTGTTTTCTTTTTTCCTGTCTCTTCACACGTTACTTAACTTTTGACTCGGACACAGCAGGTAAAAGCATTCAAAACAGAAAGTACTTGGCCACAGGTTTTAGAGAAGCTCCAGGAGAAGGTGAGAGAGAGAACATGCTGGGATAGTCGCAGGATGCATCCTATATCCTGGGAAGGTTGGCTGCCTTCCCCGCACCCCTCTCCCATGTTTCTACCCTGGTGGGGCCCAGGGCTCTCTCTGAGGCTGTGCAGTGGGAAGCTGGGGGGGGGTTGTAGGGAGAGAAAAAAAATAATAATACTACATTCCAGAAAGATGGCGGCATGGTTTCCAGCACTCCGTATTATTACTGGAGCCTGGAAGCAACAGGAATGGTGGGGCTGGTGGGCAGGATTCCAGAGCTTTCCCCACTGACTTGCTCCTCAACCTTTAAAAGGCCCAAGCCTTCTTGTGACCTCAATTTTTCCCACGTGTAAAATGGGGATAATAACCCCTTTTCTGCCTCCCTCATAGGGCTATTTTAAGGATGGAATGAGATGTGGAGGTGAAAACAATTTGTAAACTATGAAGGGCTAATGAGTTGTCAGGAATTATTTTAACTTTGATACTTCTAAAATCCCTCTCAGCTTTGACATTCTGTTTTATGTTCTAAGAACCCTTCTAGCTCTGACTTGCTATGTTCTATACTACTGTTCTACTCCAGTTCTAGTATTCTCTGTTCTAGTATCTCTTCCCATTCATTTTGTTCTCAGATGCCTTGTAATTCTAAGACTCAACGTTCTATGTTCTATGATCTCTTCTAGTTGTGACATATATGTATTGCAGTGTCCCTTTAGCTTTGATATTTTGTGGTCTAAGGAGGTCCTTTCCAACTCTGATACTCTGTGTTCTCAAGCCCTGTCCATCAGTGACATTCTGTGTCGTTAAAATCACTGATATTCCATGTTCTAAGGCCCCTCCTAGCTGACATTCTGTGTTCTAAGGCCCCTAAAAGCTTTGAAATTCTATGGTCTAAGATCTCTTTCATTTACTGACATTCTCTATTTTAAGGCCCCTTCCAGTTCTGACATTCTATGTTCTAAGGTCTCTTCCATTTACTGACATTCCATGTTCTAAGGTCTCTTCCATTACTGATATGCTAGGGTCAGAGGTCCCTTCCACCTCTGACATTTTATGTTGCCACGTCCCTTCTGCCTCTGATATTTTCTGTTTTAAGGCTCATCTGAAAGCCAGCTCTGACATCTAGGCATTTGCACTGAATGCTTCAGGAGGTGTGGGGAGGGAACAGTCATTAAGGGCAAGAATGGATTGAACCATGAAAGTACAAGATCGCCTGTGAGCTTGATGTTGGTCTTGCCCATGTTATACAAGAGGAGAGGGTATTGTGCCTTGGTGAAAGATGGACTGACCCATCGCCATTCATGGGTGGGAGTTTGTGGGATTTTTAGTTGGAGAACACACATCTGTCAATTTAGGATTTTGGGTTTTTTTAGACCAAGTTTGAAAGAAGCAGGAGAAGGCAAGTTGTGACCCGGTCTGAGGTAAGGCTGGTTGACCCAAATACCGGGAGCTCCTCAGCAGAGCATGCCCTTTGAGAGCTCTTGTCCAGGACTGGATACAAGGAGACTGTGTTTCCTAGGTTTTTCTTCTGCCCAAATAGCCACAGGGGCAGCCTACAGCCTCAAGATTGCTATTTATGTTCTTGTAAAAACATTACCTTTGATCACAGGTTGTAGTTCTTTCTCTTAAAAAAAAAAACCCACCACAAACCCAACTCATGTCTCACTGTCTCTGTCTTTCTCCTCCTGCCACTTTCTTGCTTCTTCTGTCTTTTCAGGCTTCTCTTTTCCCTCTGTCCTCACCTTTCAGGGAGCTTCTGTGTCTGGTGGACTCTCCCTCTTCCTCTTCTTCCCATGTGGCTTCTCCCTTCTGGCCCTCTCCTCATTTCTCCATCTCTCCATCCACTTTCCTCTGTTCTTTTCCATGGCTGTCCTTTCTCCTGCCCTTTCTTCTCTCTTTCCCTGTGTCCAATCCTCGTCCCTCATCTCCTTCCCTCTCCCTCATCTATTCCAGGCTGGGATTCCCAGGTCTGGCCTGGACTTTGCTTCTCTCTCTCGGTTCCTCTGCTCTCTCCACCAAAGACATCAGGCTGCTGGTATCACTCACATTATTTTGCATCTGTGAAATCTATATTCCCTCCCCCGAGTTAGCAAACTGAATGAAGCATAAATATTTACACGGTACTGTTTACTCAGGAGGGACCTGCACCATACTAATTTGTTTGAGGAAAGGATTTTGGTTCCGATTGCTTTAACATCCGCAGCTCCCCTCATCCCTCTCTCCCCCCTTACACATCCAGCTTCCCCTTTTCTCTTTAAAACGTGTGGCTTTTCCATGGGCTGGTCTTCCCAGGAACTTTCCAGAACAACCTCACTCCAACCAAGAACAGTTGTTCTTGTGGATTTAAGGCACCCTGACCTGAAATCTTCTACTAACTCACTGGGTGAGGCACTTGAACTCTCTGGCCTCAGTTTCTTCTTCTGTAAAATAAGGACATTGGATGAGTGCAGGTGTTCAACCTTTTTTGCATACTGTTTTCAGGTCCCTTCCAGGGCTAACATTCTATGTTCTAAAGTCCCATTTAGCTGTGGGACTAGAACTGAGCATGTTCCACTTGGAGAAGAGCAGACTTTGGGGGTGAGAGGCAGTGATCCCCGGGATTTGTCATGGGGGCAGAGGGAGCAGGAGGCAGAACTAACCCCAATGGTAGCCTGGGGGTAGGGCGGGGTTGGAGAACTTTCTAAAAAAGTTCCCCCCAAAATGTCTTAAGGTACTGAGTTCTCCAACACTAGAGGATCACATTTATAAAGAGAGATCTATAGATCATTTTACAGGTGAGGGAACTGAGGTGCACAAATGAGAGCCTACATGCCTAAGGCCATACACTGAGTTAAGACTAGAAGCCAGACTCAAGAAGACGCTAGATGCTCGGTTGTTGAGTACATTGTCGAGGGCATTGGACTGGCTGACCTCTGAGGTCCCTTTGAACTTCTATAATAACTTGCCTGGTGTCCAGGTGTTAGCTTCAGCCACAGCTGTGTTTAGCACAGACCACAGCAGACACAGGAAGGGAGAGGCCTCTACGTGTGTGTAGAGTAATAATAATAGCTCAAATACACAAACACACACACACACACACACACACACACACACACACACTTTAAGGTTTACAAAGTGCTTTCCTTAGCACAGCCATGTGCCTGGGGAGAGGATCCTAGCAGTACAGGCTCTCAGAATTGGATGACACTCCAAGGACCAACAGTCCAATGCCCCCTATAGTCCTGAAGAAGAATACCTCTCCACCCTCGCTGCCCCCCCACCCCCTCGCCCCCCAGCATCTCCAAGGAGTGTTCATGGAGGTTCTAATCAAAGACCTCCAGTGAGGCCAGTTCTATTTTCTGGGGCCAAGTCAAATGAGGTCTAACTCCTTCTTCATAGAACAGCTCTTCAGGTATTTGGAGACAACTACCAGGTCCCTCTGGGTCTTTTCTAAGCTAAACATCCTGACCCTTATATGAAATATTGTCCAGTACTGTGTTCATTCTGGGAACCCTCCTCTGTTCACATTCCAGCTTGTCAATATTCCACCTAAAATGTGACACCCAGAAGCAGATACAGTGCCAGGGGTTCTTAACCTGGGGTCTGTGAACTTAAAAAAAATACACATTTTGGTAACCATATTCCAACATTACTGGTTTCTTTTGTAATCCTATCTTATTTTTGCATTAAAAAACATTTTTCTGAGTTTCTGCCAAAGTAATTTTTTTAAAAAGTTTGGAAACCCCTGTTCTAGATCAAGACAGAGGATCAAGTGTGCCTTTTTCTGGATCCTCTGCTTCTTTCCATGTAGCCTAAGATTTCATTAGCTTTTTTGGTGGCCTAAGGTCCTACTATGGATATTTTGAACTTCCAGTCACAAAAAACCTGAGATCTTTCTCTTAAGAAATATCTAGCCATGCTTTTCCTATTTTGTACTTGTGGGGTTGATTTTTGTGGAGTCAAGTTCAGGACTTTACATATATAATGATTAAATTTCATCTTACTAGGTTTTCGCCTTCATTCTACCCAGGCTATCAGAATATGTGGAGGGGGTGAGGGGAAGGCCTGTCATCCAATGAGTCCATTAACAGCCTCTTTGGGTCTCAGTCATTACTTTTGTAAAAAGGGGTCGGGACCAGCTGATCTTTAAGGCTCCTTTCATCTCTGACGTTCTATGATACTATGAGCCGATGGGGAGGAGTGTTTTTGGATCCAGGAGTTGGGGGGGGGGCGGTGTGGAAGGGAGGTATTTGTGTCTTTCTTCATTTCTCTCAGACAGAGCTGGGCTGTGCTCTACAGAGAACAAGCAGTAAACAGACTTTCCTCCTCATTCCTGCCTTCTCTGCCTCCTTGTTCCTCCCTTTCCCCTTCTCTTTCTCTTCCTTTAGCTCTCCCCTCTTCCTGTCTTATTCTCCTTTCTGGGACTCATCATGATTTGTAAAAGGAAGGGCTTGGATCTTCTAGACTTCTCCCACTGGCCGGTGTTCAATCTAGGATCCTCTGATGTTTGCTTTTCATTTCTTTTTTCTTTTCTCCTACTTCGTTTTGGGATCTCCATTCCTGCTTTCTCTGCCCTTCTACCTCTAACCCAGCCGAGTCATTTCTTTG